>NW_023994400.1:0-12500 GCF_015586225.1 Lucilia sericata | reverse complement strand
AGTTTCCTAGTGTAGACCGGCAGTAACTGCCAATTAATACATAGTTTCTGCAACAAAAGTTTCTATGTGTAGACATTAAGGAAACTTTAAAAGAGAATTAAGAAAAACTTTCTTTTGTTTCAGAAACTACGTATTAATTGCATTGATTTGTTTTTGTACGAATGAGAAGAATAACAAAGCAAAACAAGTTTCCGAGTACGAGAAACTCCGTACCGCGACAGAGATGAATGATATTTCTTTCTCTTTCTTAACTAAAACCAAAGTTTTCACGTATATTTGATAAGTAAAAATTTGGTTAAGTTCAGATAAGAAACATAATAACGGCTTCTTTATATATCAGGTTTTGTTTTTCAAATCCATCGATCTGTTTGAAACTTATAAAAAATAGTAAAATGTCATTAAAGACTCAATGCTGCTTTACTCAAAACGCATTTTTTGATTTATGCCGGTCTTGTAGTAAATGAGCGATATGTATGTATGTAGTATCTATCTAGATAAAAAAATTAATGTGTGTTTGTATTTACATATGTTCTCTGATATTATTATATCTGAGAAAATATAATAGCTAGAGTCCTCAATTTTTTTCGAGCCACTTTAGTATCAACATGAATATTTAGGACAATAATAGGCGGACAAGCGATAGGGTGATATCTGCAGATACTAGCTATACATGTTTGTATGTATGTATAATACATACATATACATATATACATTGTATATATATGTACATATATACATACTTAATACGAAAAAAATAAAAAATATTTTTTTTAAACTGTCCTCAGTTCCCTACCTGCGATTGAAAACCTTGATCTCAGTACAAAACTACTTTTTGTGTATTCTAAGGAAGGGACTTTATTCAATAGTCGCTATCTGTAATTTCTGGTAGGTTAGTGGTTAGAGTTATAGTCTTGTAGAGCGGAGGTCGTGGGTTCGATTCCCATCTGAGGCACTAGTAAGGGAGCGCACAACAGGCCCGATTTAGGTCTAGGTGTATTTCTTCAGATATGATGTAACATACATCCTCCTTTAAAACTAACTAATTAACTATTTTTAATAATATGGATATGCTGAACAGAAATCTAAATTTTCGTTAAAAAACTCTATCTGATATAAATTTGTGAATAATTTAGCAAATAATTCAATATTTTGAATTCTTTTTATATAAGGGTTTAAGATATGGTCGTAGAAATAAAAAATCTTCACGAACTAGCGAAATAAACAGTTTGTTTTTTTTTTTTTTTTGCTCTCCTTGAATATAGGTTTTGTGCATTATACCAAATTCGCATACAAATTAATGGTATTGATGAATCTTGTCAAATTCGCGTAAATATTTAAAGTAATGCGTAAATCGAGGGTTACCTAAATTTTAAAGATATTTTTATTTCCAATAATATACATATATATTTTTAGCAGATGCTTTTCGATCGCTTGGATCTGGAGATGACGAAAAAGATATTAGAAATGCTATGAAAATAAATAACAAATGTCACATTAATAAAGAATATTTTACATTTAGTTAAAACTTAATGTTTTCATACATTTTACTCAAATTAAATAAATGAAATAGTTTTACAAAAATTAAAGAAAATATAAAATTGTTTCAACATTCGTAATTCAGCTCTGGGTGGAGGAAGACCGTCGTGCGGCGTTGCATTATCGTTTTTGCTCTGCCTTCGAGAGTTTTACCTTTCAAACCGCATTGGATAAAGTGTGGCGTCGTATAACTGTACCGAGTTACGGTATTCGAAGCGCACGTTGACCATATGCAATCGTGTTAACTTAAGTTTTTATTTTGATTATGGTGGAGAACCAACAAAACTCAAATTTTGGAGAATTGTGCTAGCAGTACTAGAGGTTTTTACAACATGCTAAATAAATCTTAGCTGTTTTCACAGTTAAGTAACTCTAAAGTCAAACAAACAAAATTGTTTCAATATTATAAATTTTTTAAAAAGGTAACTAATTTGCAATTTACTAACAGTTCAATATAAAAATTCAACACATTGCTAACAAAACTATAATTCTTTTAGAATGACTATAGATCAGTTAGAAATTAGATAACTTTAAGGTAAGTGGCTACGGTTTGAAACCAAGTTCGCTGGAACAGAAGTTCGGTTAAAAGACTAATGCACGGAAAAGTCTACAACAATTCGGGATAAGTTCGGTGCTGTTGCCGAAGTCAACAGATACCCCGCAGAGGAGTATTATGACACTATTTCCTACACGTTGATAGTATTGCCAACTTAGTGCTTTTAGCACTATTTGCGGTGCTTTTTGATATGACGCTGACAATTCTTCCCATGGTGCCTTTTTTTAAAAAGGTCTATAGTGGTGCTTTTCTAATTGTATGACAGTGCATTTTGTAATATTTTAAATTTTATTTTGTGGTTTTCAGGAATTAATTAAGTAAATTAATCTTTAACATTTTCTTTATAATGTTAAGAAAACTGATAATTTCTGTATCACTTTATGTGTACAACTTTTTGTTGGATCAGTTTAATAGTCCATAATAAGGGTCTAAATTTTACTTAAAAAACTGTTTTAAATTTTTGAAACCTAACATAACTCTTTGACGTAAATGGGACACTGTTGTTCCAAAGTTTGTTTTTGCATACGTTAAAATAAGCTACATATATTATTCATTCAGATCAGTGAAATTAAAAATTTTTTAAAAACTTGAAAAAAGTTAATATGTATTTCTTTATATTTTTAAACGTCAGTCCAGATTCCTTTACACAGAGATGAACAGTAAATGTTGACTGGTTTGAAGTGGTTTTGTTTAAAGAAATATAGATTTTGAAAAAAAAAAAAAATATTTCATAAGTTTTGTACAATTTTACAATTTGGGTGTGGATGCATCGGTAGGCGGAAAATCGGTTATCGGAAAAATTGTTTGAAAAAAAATAAAATTTAATAATTTGAATAACATAGTACGCAAAACCATTGGAAACCAAAGGAAACACTTAAAAGTGCGTGCCGTTCACTTGGATATTTTGAAGTTTTTTTCAGTTGACAACTCTCCCTACTGATTCTACCTTTTAACGGTTGTATCATGAGGAATTTGAAAAATTAAACCAACTAACCGAAAATATTAGACATATTATAATTTTGATAAATCTGTATGAAAGACCTTAGTATAAAATGTTTAATATTTATTTTTTACATGTCTAATTAATGGTTCTATGGAAATTACCATATGATGTAATTTTTCACTTTAATTTGTCGTACATTAATGATAAAATCGAATTCTTCGCAATTAGTTAATGCACTCACATATTGTCACCTGAAACACAAACGGCCCTAACTAAACAACAATTCAAAATCGATTTTATTGTTGATTGTAATGTATTGCAGTTGTAATTCAGGTCTGAGATGGGGAACAACTCTCGCGTCGTTTTTATTTCTTAAGGACGGTCAGGCTTGTGCTTGTTGCCAAACATTCGACAGAATTACTTCTCACCCCGCACTAATTTAATGCGCTACTTCGTATAACTGTTTTTAAATTATGCGTTGTCTATAAAAATTATATTTTTGCCAAAATTATATATTACGTCGTCATTTTAAGTCCGATCGTTACATATGATATATCAATATTTATGGCTTGACTGTAGCTATATTTCACCCTTAGTCGATTTTTCTGACTTCTAATATATCAGATCCTTCCCCAAAATCTGAAATTCTGGCTATACAATAATATAGAGCATTTAATTATATGAAATATAGGCTTTTGAAAAGCTCACTTTTATGCATAAACAGCTATTTTATAGATATTTAAAAATGTTCAAATATTCATTATCAACCGTTCTCACAACAAATAATTAATTTGCCAGGAAAAACCGTCGAAAACATTTTTTTGAAAATGAATTATAAAACTGTTATTTTTTCAGTTAGAAACCCTTCCAGATCCTACTTCCTATCAAAAAACATGAATGTTTATTATATCCTACAGCACTATAGTGCTTTAGCTTTGTCCGACTTGTAATCAAACTACAAGTCGACATTCCAAAAGGCCCTAAGTTACAAAAAAGTCAAAATCGACTTTTTGATTGATTATGATGCACCGTATCAAAATACATATTCCGGCAAAATTTTACACGCCCACAATTAAAATCAACGTCTTTATCAACGGAATTCTAAGAGATTATGTTCTAAAATTCAAAAATTTTTTGGAATTTTTAACTTCGAATTTGTAAAATGTTGTAAGTTGGCATCAAATAAAACAAAAATGACACTTTTAGCGGATCCTTGTGATTTAGAAATTATTTTAACAGCTTTAGAATTTTTTTTAAGAAAAATTCCTGTTTGCGAAAATCTTTATGAAAACAAAGAAGCCTTATGCCTTCCATGTTTCGGCCTATTTGACCACCAAAAACCGCTTTGAATTTAGTTATAAATGTTGAACCTTACTATTTCTTAATGTAACTTACGTCCTTTCGGGCTTCAGAAAAAACAAATTCTCAAAGGCGTAAGTTTCATATCTCCGTAAGTAAAACAAAAACCGCAAATTTTTCTTCAAATACTTATTTGGTAATAAAAATAAGCTTGACTTTAGAAAATGTTGAAAAGTTTTGGTTTATTTATCATTTTAGAAGGTTTTTTGCTTTTCCTGAAAAATTTGTTCAATCTAACTTAGGGCTTTTTGGATTACATATGACGATATGGAAATTAAGAAAAAAATTCAATAAAAATGTTCGGCCATTCCCGATTATTGGTTTTTTATTAGTTTTAATTATTTCAAGAACTTCTTTAAAAATATGTAACTATTTAAAGGAATGGTTAATTTATCATAAAATAATTTTATCACATTTTATAAATATTAGTATAAACATTTTTAAAAATTGTTTAAAAAAAACAAGTAGTTGTATGGAAAAAATATGAAAACATTTTTATAAAACTTAGCATAACACTTTAGTTTTTAAAATAGGGGGTAGATGCAATTTTTGTTTTGTAAATTAATTTGAAAAAAATTGTCTTCGACCATATCCCTAGCAAATTAATTGTTTGTAGTTAGAACTATACAGGTATTTTTAAATACCTGTAAAATAGCTCTTTATGCATAAAAGTGAGCATTTTAAAAGCATATATTTCATGTAATTAAATGTACTTTATTCCAGTATAGCCACAATTTTCAATTTTGGGGAAGGATCCGAGATATCAGAAGTCGCGCAAGGAATATGACGTCGAATTAAAAAAAATGTATAAGAGTGAAATATAGCTACAGTCAAGCCATAAATATTTATATGTAATATGTTACGATCTGACTTAAAATGGCGGCGTAATATATAAAAAACAAAAGGGCGGTATTTCTAGGCGTGGCAGGGGGTGACTGACTCAAATTTTTTTAGACCCACCCTAATGTACATTATGCAGAATTTGACTTTGTAAAAGTTTGACTTCAAGAAGCAATTACTCAGTGACCGCGAAAGATTATTGAACAAAACTTTTTATATATTATTTATTAAGGTGTATAAAATCGATTAGCATTAAAGAAATTGTTTTTGCTTTCGTAAGTAGGGAACTTTTTTGCAAAAAAAAGATTGCATGGTCAAAAATTAAAATTTTAAAATTTAAAATAAATATTTTTGTTTATATGAGAATAAAATTATTATAATCAGCATAATTTTATTTTACTAATTCATATACAAAATCGGCCCATATTTGTTAATGTTACAGGATCCACAAATATTTCACATTAAAATTTAAGAATAAAGATACATGACTTTGTATTTGAAAATAAATTTGTTGTTTAGTTCATTTTTTTCATAAGATACAAGAATATATATAATTCTAATAATAAAACATAAAATTTATAAAGAAACTTAATTTTTGTCCGATATCTGACAATAATCAATATGACATATTGATTGGTTCTGTGAGTTCATTTTTGGGATTGTTTATGATTTCTACATATACTTTTCTTTATTTTAACCTGTTTTGCTTCTTTGAATTACATTTGTTTGATTGCAAATTATGTAGGAATTTATTTATGATCAATGCGGTACATTTTAATTGTCCTATCGTTATTTTATATAGTATATTATCTTTAAAAAAAAAATTAGGTGTAATTTTATTTATATATAATTATGTATTTTGTATTGGAGGAATTATTGTGAAGTAGAAATTTGTAACCGCTTATGGCCTATAGGCTAGGTTATTGAATATTGTTAAATAAATAAATAAAATAAAAAAAATTGTATACATACCGGGGTATGTTGGGTATTGATACATGAGGGAAAAATATAGAAAATCGGTCAATAATCGGTTTAATATATATATATATATATATATCTAACTAATTTTTGGAAAATGCATAGAAAACATTACTCTGAAAGCATAGTCCAAATTTCAAGCCGATACGATATATAGATCTCGAGATATATAACTTCAAAAATGAAAAACATACCCGGGTATGTGGGTATTGACATAACGGTTAAACGCGTGCTTTCGTTTTACTTCAGAGTGAGGATATGTTTTTAACTGGTGGAGACCATAAAATACTCACATACCCGGGTATGTGGGTATTGACATAACGGTTAAACGCGTGCTTTCGTTTAACTTCAGAGTGAGGATATGTTTTTAACTGGTGGAGACCATAAAATACTCACGATATAACCTGGTGGAGACCATTAAAACTCTAAAACGTATTTCTGGTGGAGACCGATAAAACTTTCTATCAAATTAAGTTCGGTGCTCCAACATCTTATATGAAGGTATACGACGTTTGGTGGGGTTTCTCCGGACAAACGCCAACTTAATTAAAACCCCAAAAAAATGTATTGCATCAAAAACATTTAAATATAATAACATTATGTCAAATATCATAACAAATGATAGGTTTTACTATTAACAATTTACTACAAATAAATCGCGGTGATTGAAACAAACTTTTCAATATAAATAGTTTTTTGCTTCTCTAGTAAACTTTTAAAAATGTTAGATAGGACCGTTTGTGTGTTAGGTGACGATATATATCGTCCCCTGAAACGCAAAAGGCCCTTGTTTAAGTTAAAATTGATTTAACTACCTTTTTGAAATACTATTTATAACAACGTTAGAATCCTATAAAGCTTCCCTTTTTTTGCAACTTTGTTGGAATATTCTAACGAGTAACCGCTAACTTAACTTAAATATTGTTTGCCACCAAATTTATGCTTGTTTCGTTTGACATTATAAATCACTTTTGATTTGTCTACGACACAAGCACTACGTGCAATTACATTTACAAAACCATCTACTTCTACGAGGTAATATTTTGGTTTAAATAAAAAGAGATCTTCATCTCTAATAAATTTGAAATATACATTTGTTTTATTTTTATATAAAATCTTGGGAATCTTGTTGGAGCTGAACATTTGGTCCTAGCGAACCGGATTTCTTAGATCATTTATCGGATTTTTTGGATCTTTATATCAGTACCGGATCTTCTTTGGCACCTTCAACTCCATTCCTATAATACAGTCCACCGGAGATATATTTATCATTTATTTATTTCTACGAAATAAGGTACGTAAATATATTTCATTTGTGAGCAAGTGATAAAATTCGTTTGTTTTGTTTCGCGAACATATACACACATTTCTTTTGTGAATTTTTGTTTTATTTTTTTTTTAATTTGTGGATACATCTCACTAATTCGAACTCTAATTTATATTAAAAATTTTTTAATTTATTTTTGATCCTACGGACAATATATTAAATTAAAGTAAATTTTATTAGAATTTTATTACAAAAATCAGTGGTTTTTACATTTTCTTTTGTGCGTTATTTGTTTACAGATTTAGATCTGTAAATTAAAACAATAAAATACATAAACGGTTGATTCTTCTTCTACCTTTATATTAGTCACCCTACGCTCGGCCAGTTTGACTATTATCACATTTGTTTATATACATTTTGTAGTCAAGTAGTATTATTAATTTATTTATTTTAAACGACTTTTCAAATATTAAAAAATGTCGGTTTCGCCACTAAACTCGTTTATTAGAGCATCGGATGCTCTTATTGCATTCGGGGCTATGTTTAGTAATTTTGACGAAGAAATTCATACGGTTTATACTTTGGAGATTCAGAGTCAAGAGTTAAAAACACTTTGGGGTAAAGTTAAGACGACGTATAATGAATGTCTTAACTCTTTAGAGGCCGAAGAATTTGATGTGGCAGCGGCTAAATATAAAGCTACCTACACAGCGTATATCCAATGCGGAGGATCTATCCATGAAAAAATAGATGAATTCAAATCTGCTTTGAAAAGCAATGAATCTCCAACGGTAAATTCGAACTCCGGTAATACAGATCATAATCTAGCACTACCTCCTTGTGATATTGATTCATTCAGAGGTGATTATGTTTCTTGGCCCGCTTTTAGGGATTTATTTACCGCAATTTTTATTAATAGCTCGCGGCTTAGCAATATAGAACGGCTTTGCCATTTAATAAGAAAAACCGAGGGTGAAGCAAAAGAAATCGTTTCTAAATATCCACTTGTTAACGCAAGTTTTGAAGTAGCCTGGCGCGATTTGAAGGAAGCATATGAGAATCCTCGTATGTTGGTACATAACCAACTAAAAGTTATTTTTGGCCTTCCTTTCCTTGACAAGGAATCGATAACAGCACTCAAAACACTACAACGCGGAATTAATAGTTGCCTTTCGGCTCTTTCTATTTATAAAGTGCCTACGGATAATTGGGATCCAATTATAATTTTTATGTGTATTCAACGTCTGCCTAGATCTACAGTTATTTTGTGGGAACAGGGTGTTAAAAACAAAACTGTTTTGTCTACATGGAAAGATTTCGATAACTTTCTGACAGAAAGAATTCAGACATTGCAATGTCTTCAAGATCTTAAAGGTACGAACTCGGCTGACGTCGACTCTTCAGTGCATTCAAATAGTTCTACTATTACTAAACCTTCATGTATCTTATGCCCTAATCAGTCACACTATTTGCGAAATTGTCGTCGATTTAAAAATCTTTCAGTATCTGACAGAATTTCTACTGTGAATGATTATAACTGCTGTACTAATTGCCTTTCGAGGACACATAAAGTAAGAAGTTGTACAATCAACAATAACTGTTTTATTTGCAATAATCGACATCATTCTATGCTTCATCTGCAGCATACAGATAATTCTATAGTTGAAAGACCTACTGTTTCTACTGAACAGAATTCCAGTGAGGTTCTACGACCCACTAACTCTCACACTCGACAATCGCATACGTCCAATAATGTTACTTCTAATCCACAAGTATTTCATACTAGACAGAATCAGTCCGTTTTGTTAGGGACTGCAATGGTAAACATAATTCATAACAGCCATAAGTATCAGGTCCGTGCTTTAATAGATTCGGGTTCAGAATGTTCTTTCATTTCTGAATGTTTACGAAAAAGATTAAAACTTCCCACTCATTCTTCGAATTCTAACGTTTCTGGCGTTAATAATGTGGTTTTTGAAGTTTCAAAGTTTTGTCCTTTGGAAATTAGTTCAGATTTAGATTCTTCAATAAAACTATCAACTAACGCATTTGTTTTACCAGAAATAACAGGAAATTTGCCTTCGACTTCTGTAAATGTCGATATTGGAAAATTATTGCCAAATCTTTGTTTGGCTGATTCGAATCTTTTTACCAGTAGGCCTGTAGATATTCTTATCGGAGCAGATTTATATCCGCGCATTATTTTACCGGAAATACAACAAAACGTATTAGGGTCATTATTGGCACAGAAAACCATATTTGGTTGGATACTGACAGGTCCAGCTAATCCTAGGGATTTTGAAACATATATCGACAAATTAACGTATTCTACGTGGTCTAACGCTTGTTAACCTTAATTTATTATCACTTTAAAATGCTCACAGAAATATATTTATGTTCCTACTACCTTATTTATGTTTTTATCTTATTATTTATTATCTTTATATATATTATATTACTTATATTAAATAATAATCCACCTGCAGGACTTCGGTGCTGTGGGAAAAGTCGAGAGACTTTCCAAAAATCCACCTGCGGGACTTCGGTTCTGTGGGGAAAGTCGAGAGACTTCTTAAAAATCCATCTGCGGGACTTCGGTTCTGTGGGGAAAGTCGAGAGACTTCTTAAAAATCCACCTGCGGGACTTCGGTTCTGTGGGGAAAGTCGAGAGACTTCTTAAAAATCCACCTTCGGGACTTAGGTTCTGTGGGGAAAGTCGAGAGACTTCTTAAAAATCTACATTGTTTTAAAATCGTTTGCAATTCCTAAGGTATTGCAAGGTGGCCGGCAATGTTTAAGTTAAAATTGATTTAACTACCTTTTTGAAATACTATTTATAACAACGTTAGAATCCTATAAAGCTTCCCTTTTTTTGCAACTTTGTTGGAATATTCTAACGAGTAACCGCTAACGGTGCTTAAATATTGTTTGCCACCAAATTTATGCTTGTTTCGTTTGACATTATAAATCACTTTTGATTTGTCTACGACACAAGCACTACGTGCAATTACATTTACAAAACCATCTACTTCTACGAGGTAATATTTTGGTTTAAATAAAAAGAGATCTTCATCTCTAATAAATTTGAAATATACATTTGTTTTATTTTTATATAAAATCTTGGGAATCTTGTTGGAGCTGAACAGCCCTAACTAACCAAAAATTCAAAATCGATTTTATTGTTAATTCTAATGTATGTACAAATGTCCACACCAAAATTGTATGCTTTATTTATTTATTTTCTTATATTATTTAAATAAAAAAATGTTGTTTGGAATTTGTTCTCTTAGATACCAGATGTAGCGATTATTCGTGTTATTTATTGCTTATATGAGCGTAAAATGGAATCTTACTAAATTTTAAGAAGTTAATTTCTAAAAAGAACATTTAGACTATATTATTTTAAAATTTTTTTCTTCAAACAATGAGACAATATATTGTTTATTTGAGAATATAATTTTCAGCACTTTAATAAATTAAAAACTTTAAAAGGATTGTAATTTTTATTAAAACCTTAATTTTTAATTATTTTGCGAATAATTTTTTTTTTTTTTTTTTTTTTTTTGTTTTATATTTTTATTATTCTATGCAATAATATAAACAATTTCTCTGAACAACATAATTCCCATATATTTTAAAATTATTATTAATTATTAACAAAATCAAATTCGAAAATTTAGCCCAATACATATTAAGAAAGAAGTAGTGGAAGATTTTCAATCAAAATGTATGAAGGATTAGTCTACATTTTTATATTACGCGTAAAATTCAAGTAAAATATAATAAATATTTTATATAAAAATATATTTACGATAACAAATAAATAAGTAAATAAAGCAGAGCTGTAAATAAATCATTATTTTTTTATTAAAAATTAGCTAAATTTTTAATTAACCCTTTTCACAACAAAAAAATTAATTAAATTTGAATCAAATCAAACGAATTAGGCAGACGTGAATTTCAATTAATTTTTAATTCAAATGATTTTGTAAAAACGGATTGCAATTCGTTTTCAATTAAAACTAATTTGTTAAAGTGAATTGCAATTCAAATGAATTTGTAAAAATGGGTGTTAATTTGTTTTCAATTCAAACAAATTTGTTAGAATGAATTGCATTTCATTTCCAATTCGTTTGAATTGAATTGATTTTGAATTAATTTAAATGAATTCCAATTCAAATTAATAAAATCAAAAATGAGTTGCAATCAATCAAATTTAAATTTTTAAATTTCTATACGATTTTCGCCCATACCTAATAATTCAATTCCTACTACCAGCAAAAAATAATTGATGTCATACTTTACAAAAGACATCTTAATCACATCTTAAAATGCGATTATAAATGAAAACACAATTAAAAGTGAGGAGAGATGTAAAAGACACTACAAACAACATATTCGAAGTACTTAACTTTTTTTTTGAAAAACCAATAAAGTTTACATAAGCGTGACATTGAAAGAATGTGGTTTGTTTTTGACATTCAATATCGGATTTTTACTGCTTCTAAAAATAAGAATATAGAAGATGTAGTTTAAAGTTGTCAAAAATGAACAACAACCCTCCCTTCATAGGTTTTTCACCCGAATTTGAAGCACTTCGGGTTACTAGTCGTGATGAAAATACTACATCTTTTTCCCCACTTTTTTTTTTTTTGCTGGGACTCTGCCGCTATCTGATAATTCCAGTATATCATGGTAATTTACAATCTAAGAATTTTTGTCTTTGGAGTTACTACGTGATATACAAAATGTGAGTAATGCTTGCAAAAAAAATTAATTGAATAAGAAAACGACAGTAATGATTACTAAAGATTTACTTAGAAAATCAATTCAAATAAAATAAGTAAGAAATTAATTGGTAATTCTCTTCTCTAATTGATTTAGATTATTTCAAATGAATAGGTAATGAATTGCAATTCACTTTGACAAATTCATTTGAATTAGTAAGGAAATGCAATTCATTCTACAAATTCATTTTAATCAATTCATTTGAATGATACGCAAATTAATTAAAAAATGAA